>NC_057807.1:62464648-62465440 GCF_018294505.1 Triticum aestivum
GGGGGGGGGGGTTAGCGCGGTTGACCGGTCAATCCCGCCGGCGTTTAGCCGCCGGCGAGGCCCGAGATGGCGGAGAGGCTCGGGATCGCCGTTCCGGCGACCATTCGGGCGGCGGAGACCACGGGAGCGAAGCCCGCGCTCACGCGCATCCAGTGGAACACGCGGGAGGCTGCGGGGGCGGCGGAGCTCGCCGGAGCAGAGCTCAGGGCGGCGGCCGGAGTTCGGCAACTTGCGGCCGCGGCGTTGTGGTGCACGGCAGTGGAGACGGAGGGTTCCTACGGGCTCCTGGCGTCACCAGGAACACGGGGACGCGCGCGGAAGGGACCGGCTTGGGCTCGTGCCACCGTGGCGCCATGGCCGGCGGCGAGGGGCTTACGGGCGCGGTGGCGAGCTAGCTAGACGGGGCAAACGAACACGGGGAGGAGGGGGTTCGGTGCGGGGGCTCACCGCGGAACTAGCGAGCGCGAGGGCGAGGTCGGGGATGCCCGGTAGCTCCCGAATCGCCGGCGAGGGTCCACGGCGGCCGGAGTCGAATTTGGCGACGGTGACGGCTCCACGGGGCATCCGGAGGGGCACGGCTTGACGGGGAGCTTCAGGGCGGAGGAGCGGAGCTTCCGCGTGTGTCGGGGAGGTGAGGGGAGGTCGGTGGTGATGGCTATGGCGAACGGCGGCGGCGGTGGTTCTCGGGTGAGAGAGAGAGAGCAGGGGGAGAGGAGGAGGGCGAGGGAGAGTGAGAGCGGTGCGGGGCAGCTGCGTGGCTTCGTCCGGGGCATCGAGGGCGAGAGAAGGAAG
>NC_057807.1:62466188-62490811 GCF_018294505.1 Triticum aestivum
TTTATTTTTGTTTTCTAATTTTTCTGACATTTGTTTTGATTTAATAAATATATTAAATCATTTAATTTCCTTATGCCAATTTTTTGCAGGAGCTAGATATATTATTCCAGAGCTCTTTTACAATTGGCATAATTTTTGGACCATATTTCATATATATAGAAATATATTTCCAATGCAAATATTTATCGAATTAATCCAAATGGCCAAAATAAATGTCCATGAGCTCCTAAAAATATTGTTTTGATTTTTATCTCTGTCCAATATTTTCAGAGGGCAACATGAGCATTTTCTTGGACCCTTTTGGAGAAATTTTTATTTGGGTCATTTTCAAAAATGATTCTGAGGGTTCCAACAATCCTCATTTCAAATTTAAATGAAATTTAAATATGATGCACAAATGGCTAGCTAGTCTAGGTCATACCAGACTAGGGATGTGACACGCGGGTTGTGAAGGCGCCAATTATGGGAGCACGATATCTAAATTTTTGGGATATAACAAGGCGCGGGTTGAATTTTAGGGACAAGCCTAATGTGTAATATTGTACTTGTACGTACCAAATCAATTCGCACTTCCCTCAACGAAAAATAAAACGAAAAAAAATAAAAACTATTCACACCACACAAAGAGAGAGTCTTGTCCTGTTTTACTATACAAATGGTATTCAAAGCTACTCCCTCCTTCCATCTATTTAGGGCCTAATGTGTTTTTCTAGGCTAAATTTGACCAACCAAATATTAGAGCAATAATATATGACATGCAACTTACACAAAGCACATCGTTAAATTCATGTGTGAAAGGGGCTTTCAATGATATAGTTTCCACATTGTGCATGTCATGTACTATTAATCTTGTCAATAGTCAAAGGCGGTCTTAAAAAACGCATTAGGCCCTCTATAGATGGAAGGAGGGAGTATGGATCCATGTTATCTCCAATTAATTTTTTTGCTGGCTGTATAATGCATGTAACCTACTCATGCCAATATTTTAGTGCATTCGAAATGTCTATACTACCGTTGCAATTCGAACTGAATTTGAATTCGTTTCTCTATTTCAATAAGAATCTACAATCATGATTGTTGCCAACTTCAACCATCATTCGTGTATTACCTTAACAACACACCAGATGATTACTATAGTGTAGGATCGAAAGTATGTCTAGAGGGGGGGGGTGATTAGACTACTTGACCAAATAAAAACTTAACCTTTTCCCAATTTTAGTTCTTGGCAGATTTTAGCAACTTTAGGACAAGTCAAGCAATCATCACACAATTCAAGCAAGCATGCAAAGAGTATATAGGCAGCGGAAAGTAAAGCATGCAACTTGCAAGAATGTAAAGGGAAGGGTTTGGAGAATTCAAACGCAATTGGAGACACGGATGTTTTTCCCGTGGTTCGGATAGGTGGTGCTATCCTACATCCACGTTGATGGAGACTTCAACCCACGAAGGGTAACGGTTGCGTGAGTCCACGGAGGGCTCCACCCACGAAGGGTCCACGAAGAAGCAACCTTGTCTATCCCACCATGGCCATCGCCCACGAAGGACTTGCCTCACTAGCGGTAGATCTTCACGAAGTAGGCGATCTCCTTGCCCTTACAAACTCCTTGGTTCAACTCCACAATCTTGTCGGAGGCTCCCAAGTGACACCTAGCCAATCTAGGAGACACCACTCTCCAAGAAGTAACAAATGGTGTGTTGATGATGAACTCCTTGCTCTTGTGCTTCAAATGATAGTCTCCCCAACACTGAACTCTCTCTCACAGGATTTGGATTTGGTGGAAAGAAGATTTGAGTGGAAAGCAACTTGGGGAAGGCTAGAGATCAAGATTCATATGGTAGGAATGGAATATCTTGACCTCAACACAAGGGTAGGTGGTTCTCTCTCAGAACATATGAGTTGGAAGTGTAGATGTGTTCTGATGGCTCTCTCCACGAGTGAAGAGGAGGTGGAGGGGTATATATAGCCTCCACACAAAATCCAACCGTTACACACAATTTACCAATCTCGGTGGGACCGAATCAACAAACTCGGTCGGGCCGAAATAGTAAACCTAGTGACTGGTAGAGATATTCGATGGGACTGACATGCAACTCGGTAGGACCGATATGATTAGGGTTTGGGCATAACGTAATCTCGCTGAGACCGATTACACAAACTCAGTGAGACCGATTTGGTAATTAGCTAACCAGAGAGTTGGTCAGGTAAACTCGGTGGGACCGATTTGCTCTTTCGGTGAGACCAAAAAGTTACAAAAGGGAAACAGGGAGTTTACATTGCAATCTCGGTGGGACCGATCCGCTCTTTCGGTGAGACCGAAAAGTTACAAAAAGGAAAGAGAGAGATTGCAATCCCATCTCGGTGAGACCGAGATCCCTATCGGTAGAACCGATTTGCTAGGGTTTGGCAGTGGCTTATGACATGTGAAACTCGATGGCGCCGGATAGAAAGAATCGGTAGGACCGAGTTTGGCTTAGGATTTAGGTCATTTGTGGATATGGGAAAGTAGCTGAGGATTTTGGAGCATATCATTAAGCACATGAAGCAAAAGGCTCATTAAGCAACACCTCATCCCTCCTTGATAGTATTGGCTTTTCCTATGGACTCAATGTGATCTTGGATCACTAAAATGTAAAATGAAGAGTCTTGAGCTTTTGAGCTTGAGCCAATCCTTTGTCCTTAGCATTTTGAGGGTTCCACTTTCACCATCCATGCCATGCCAATCATTGAGCTTTCCTGAAATAATTGTCTTGGAATAGCATTAGCTCAATGAGCTATATGTTGTTATGAATTACCAAAACCACCTAGGGATAGTTGCACTTTCATATAGAGATAGATATGAACTATGTGTACTATATGAACTCGAATTCAATCTTTTGAATACACTTGATGTTGATTCCAAATAATAGTACGTTTGATATACTAACTAGATATTCATAATCTAACGTACACCATGTTTATCACACAAAGTATAGTGCCCCACCCCCTACATTATGACAAGTATTTAGCCCTGAGCTTCAAAAGCCACACATTAGCCCAAATTATAATCAATGTTCTACATTACGATATCTTCTTCAAGTATCTGTATCCACTTTTTATAATGAATTATGATCTATGTTCGTCTTTAACACCTTCACGTCTTTGTAGCTAGCTAGTGCTAATTTTCTATCATGCATGCACATGCTCGCCCTCCTCTCACCCTCCCTCAGCGTCCCCTCCATGGCGCACGTTCGTTATTTCTCTTTAGGTCGTTCACCCGCGGTGTGTGTAGGCCCCCCGACTCCTTCTTTCCGGCACACACCGGTCGATATACCTCTCTAGCCAAGTGTGCCTACCACAAACACATACTTCCCCTCTTCTCTTCTCACCGTCCATGCCCCCTATGTCCAACACGGTTCCACGCAGGTGCACACTCCCGCCCCTCTTTTCATCGATCTCATAGTCACACACTCCTCCCCCTCAACATAGTAGGCCTCTCGCACCACCTCCTAGTCGCACCCATCTCCCCCTGTCTGTCTCTCCGGACCTTATTTGCTTCTAACACATGCATGCATGTATACGTACTGATCTCCCTCTGCCCTCTCAAATTCAAGTAGGCCAGCCGCCTTGTATCTTTGACGTGGGAAAACACAAATTCAATGGCACTCTTTATCGATCGCGCAGCCACACACTTCATCCCTGTTTTTGATTCTATCGATATCTCACGCCGATGATCCCTCCACTCTCTTCTCGTGGATCGCTCCCTCTATATATGATATATCCATGACTCTGTTTCACACACATTGCATATGTTACGTTTTTTTGTTTGAGATATCATCGACACATTGCCTCGGTTTCACACAAACCATCTCTCTCACACCCACCCACGTACATACCTGCACCTAAATAAGAGGTGCACGCAGGATGGACGTACTCACGTCTCATTCCCGGCCACACCCGCGCGGGTACACGGTGGAGTTCGTTTCTGTATGAAAAGGCAGCCCACGTGATAGTTTGACGCATATAGCGGTTGTTTACTCGAAGGAGGGTCGGGTACCACGCCTAGACGGAACAAAGTTCGACTTGATGGATTTGTATTAAATAAAGTTATATATTCCTCCTCAATGGCGCATAGTATAGAATATAAAACGATTGTCATGGGAAAAATGGAAAAATCCGCTCCACTATATACAAATGGCCTCTCTCTCTCTCTCACTGTTGGTCAGTGATCCGGCCACATCCCATCCGCCGATGAAAAGGGAGGATGTGCATCGTTTCTTCGTTTGACGGTGTTGAGGCATCACGTCCCGATCTGCGGTACCCGTCGTTCCCTCTGAACAAGCTCCGGCGCGGTAGGGCCTTCGCCACTTGCTCGCTGCCGCAGTACGGGTAGATCCCAGCCGCCGCGCCCTCCTAGTAACATCCCGATGACCCTCAGGTACAACTTCCTCCGGCCTTGCTCCACTGTCCATCTTCCCACGTTGCTGCATGTGGATCTTCTTTAGTTGTTTGCTTAAAACGTATCTCGGCCGGCGTACTTTCTGTTGGAAATATGCCATAGAGGCAATAATAAATTAGTTATTATTATATTTCCTTGTTCATGATAATCGTTTATTATCCATGCTATAATTGTATTGATAGGAAACTAAGATACATGTGTGGGTACATAGACAACACCATGTCCCTAGTAAGCCTCTAGTTGACTAGCTCGTTGATCAATAGATGGTTACAGTTTCCTAACCATGGACATTGGATGTCGTTGATAACGGGATCACATCATTAGGAGAATGATGTGATGGACAAGACCCAATCCTAAGCCTAGCACAAAGATCGTAGTTCGTATGCTAAAGCTTTTCTAATGTCAAGTATCATTTCCTTGGACCATGAGATTGTGCAACTCCCGGATACCGTAGGAATGCTTTGGGTGTACCAAACGTCACAACGTAACTGGGTGGCTATAAAGGTGCACTACAGGTATCTCCGAAAATGTCTGTTGGGTTGGCACGAATCGAGACTGGGATTTGTCACACCGTGTAAACAGAGAGGTATCTCTGGGCCCACTCGGTAGGACATCATCATAATGTGCACAATGTGACCAAGGGGTTGGTCACGGGATGATGTGCTACGGAACGAGTAAAGAGACTTGCCGGTAACAAGATTGAACAAGGTATCGGTATACCGACGATCGAATCTCGGGCAAGTACAATACCGTTAGACAAAGGGAATTGAATACGGGATTGATTGAATCCTTGACATCATGGTTCGTCCGATGAGATCATCGTGGAACATGTGGGAGCCAATATGGGTATCCAGATCCCGCTATTGGTTATTGGCCGGAGAGGTGTCTCGGTCATGTCTGCATGGTTCCCGAACCCGTAGGGTCTACACACTTAAGGTTCGGTGATGCTAGAGTTGTTATGGGAAATAGTATGTGGTTACCAAAGGTAGTTCGGAGTCCCAGATGAGATCCCGGACGTCACGAGGAGTTCCGGAATGGTCCGGCGGTGAAGATCGATATATTGGACAAAGAGTATTGGAGTCCGGAAGTGTTCCGGAGGTACCAGGCTATGGCCAGCATGACCGAAAGGTGTTTCGTGAGCCCCGACAAGTGTTGGAGGGACTCATGGGCCAAAAGGGAAGGGGTAAACCAGCCCACTAAGGGTTGGTGCGCCCCCCACACCCTTTCCCACGTTACTTGGGGAGGTGAGACGCCTCCACCTGGCTTGGGAGGCAAGCCTCCACCTGTTTGGCTTGGGGGGCAAGTCTCCCTAGGATTTTCCCTAGGGAGATCCAATCTGCCTAGCCGCCGCCCCCTAGGGGAAACCCTAGGGCGCCTCCCCCTCTCCCCTTGCCCCTATATATAGTGGAGGGGTGGGAGGGCAGCCGTGACCTCTTCCCTGGCGCAGCCCTCCCTCCTCCTACCTTCTCCTCCTCCTCCATGGTGCTTGGCGAAGCCCTGCCGGAGAACCACGAGCTCCACCACCACCATGCCATCGTGCTGAACGAGCTCTCCCTCAACTTCTCCTCTCCCCTTGCTGGATCAAGAAGCAGGAGACGTCCTCGGGCTGTACGTGTGTTGAACGCGGAGGTGCCGTCCGTTCGGCACTTAGATCGGAATCAACCGCGATCTGAATCGCTGCGAGTACGACTCCTTCATCCGCGTTCTTGCAACGCTTCCGCTTAGCGATCTACAAGGGTATGTAGATGCACTCTCCTTCCCCTCGTTGCTAGATTTCTCCATAGATTGATCTTGGTGATGCGTAGAAAATTTTGAATTTCTGCTACGTTCCCCAACACTGGCATCATGAGCTAGGTCCATTGCGTAGATTCTATGCACGAGTAGAACACAAAGTAGTTGTGGGCGTTGATCTTGTTTCGACGGTATTGTGGGATGAAGCGGCCCAGACCGACCTTACACGTACTCTTACGTGAGACAGGTTCCACCGACTGACATGCACTTGATGCATAAGGTGGCTAGCGGGTGCAGTCTCTCCCACTTTAGTCGGATCGGATTCGATGAAAAGGGTCCTTATGAAGGGTAAATAGCAATTGACATATCACGTTGTGGTTTTTGCATAGGTAAGAAACGTTCTTGCTAGAAACCCATAGCAGCCACGTAAAACATGCAAACAACAATTAGAGGACGTCTAACTTGTTTTTGCAGGGTATGCTATGTGATGTGATATGGCCAAAAGAATGTGATGAATGATATGTGATGTATGAGATTGATCATGTTCTTGTAATAGGAATCACGACTTGCATGTCGATGAGTATGACAACCGGCAGGAGCCATAGGAGTTGTCTTTATTTATTGTATGACCCGCGTGTCATTGAACAACGCCATGTAATTACTTTACTTTATTGCTAACCGGTAGCCATAGTAGTAGAAGTAATAAGTTGGCGAGACAACTTCATGGAGACACGATGATGGAGATCATGATGATGGAGATCATGGTGTCATGCCGGTGACGATGATGATCATGGAGTCCCGAAGATGGAGATCAAAAGGAGCAAAATGATATTGGCCATATGATGTCACTTTTTAATTGCATGTGATGTTTATCATGATAATACATCTTATTTGCTTAGAACGACGGTAGTAAATAAGATGATCCCTCATTAAAATTTCAAGAAAGTGTTCCCCCTAACTGTGCACCGTAGCGAAAGTTCGTCGTTTCGAAGCACCACGTGATGATCGGGTGTGATAGATTCTTACGTTCACATACAACGGGTGTAAGCCAGATTTACACACGCGAAACACTTAGGTTAACTTGACGAGCCTAGCATGTATAGACATGGCCTCGGAACACAAGAGACCGAAAGGTCGAGCATGAGTCGTATGGGAGATACGATCAACATGAAGATGTTCACCGATGATAACTAGTCCGTCTCACGTGATGATCGGACACGGCCTAGTTGACTCGGATCATGTATCACTTAGATGACTAGAGGGATGTCTATCTGAGTGGGAGTTCATGAGATGAACTTAATTATCCTGAACATAGTCAAAAGATCTTTGCAAATTATGTCGTAAGCTCGCGCTTTAGTTCCACTGTTTAGATATGTTCCTAGAGAAAATATAGTTGAAAGTTGATAGTAGCAATTATGCGGACTGAGTCCGTGAACTGAGGATTGTCCTCGTTGCTTCGTAGAAGTCTTATGTCCTTAATGCACCACTCGGTGTGCTGGACCTCAAACGTCGTGTGTGGATGTTGCGAACATCGGACATACACGTTTTTGATAACTACGTGATAGTTAAACGGTTTAGAGTTGAGGCACCAAAGACGTTTTTGAAACGTCGCGGAACATATGAGATGTTTCGAGGGCTGAAATTGGGATTTCAGGCTCGTGCCCACGTCAAGAGGTATGAGACCTCCGACGATTTTCTTAGCCTGCAGACTAAGGGAGAAAAGCTCAATCGTTGAGCTTGTGCTCAGATTGTCTGAGTGCGACAATCACTTGAATCGAGTGGGAGTTGATCTTCTAGAGATAGTGATGTTTCTCCAAAGTCATTGCCACCAAGCTGCTAAAGCTTCGTGATGAACTATAACATATTAGGGATAGATATGATGATCCTTGAGGTATTCGTGATGTTTGACACCGCGAAAGTAGAAATCAACAAGGAGCATCAATTGTTGGTGAAACCACTAGTTTCAAGAAGGGCAAGGGCAAGAAGGGATACTTCATGAAACAGCAAATCAGCTGCTGCTCTAATGAAGAAACCCAAGGTTGAACCCATACCCGAGACTAAGTGCTTCTGTAATAAGGGGAACAGCCACTGGAGCAGAATTACCCTAGATACTTGGTAGATGAGAAGGCAGGCAAGGTCGATAGATATATATTGGATATGCATTATGTTAATGTGTACTTTACTAGTACCCCTAGTAGCACCAGGGTATTAGATACCGGTTCGGTTGCTAAGTGTTAGTAACTCGAAATAAAAGGCTACGAAATAAACGGAGACTAGCTAAAGGTGAGCTGATGATATGTGTTGGAAGTGTTTCCAAGTTTGATGTGATCAAACATCGCACGCTCCCTCTACCATCAAGATTAGTATTAAACCTGAATAATTGTCTTTTGGTGTTTGTGTTGAGCATAGACATGATTGGATTATGTCTATCGCAATACGGTTATTCATTTAAAGAGAATAATGGTTACTCTATTTATTTGAATAATACCTTCAATGGTCTTGCACCTAAAGGAATGGTTTATTGAATCTCGATCACGGTGATACACATTTTCATGCCAAAAGATATAAGATAGTAATGATAGTACCACTTACTTGTGGCACTGCCATGTAAGTCACATTGGTATAAAACGCATGAAGAAGCTCCATGTTGATGGATCTTTGGACTCACTCGTTTTTGAAAAGTTTGAGGCATGCGAACCATGTCTATTGGTGTATACGCATGAAGAAACTCCATGCAAATGGATCGTTTGGACTCATTTGATTTTGAATCACTTGAGATATGCAAATCATACCACATGGGCAAGATGACTGAAAAGCCTCGGTTTCAGTAAGATGGAACAAGATAGCAACTTGTTGGAAGTAACACATTTTGATGTGTGTAATCCAATGAGTGCTGAGGCATGCAGTGAATATCGTTATGTTCTTACTTCACAGATGATTCGAGTAGATGTTGTATATTTACTTCATGAAACACAAGTCTGAATTATTGAATGGTTCAAGTAATTTCGGAGTGAAGTTGAAGATCATCGTGACAAGAGGATAAAATGTCTATGATATGATCATAGAGATGAGTATCTGAGTTACGAGCTTTGGCACGCAACAAAGACATTGTGGAAATTGTTTCACAATTAATACCGCCTGGAACACCATAGTGTGATGGTGTGTCCGAACATCATAGTTGCACCCTATTGGATATGGTATGTACCATGATGTCTCTTATCGAATTACCACTATCGTTCATGGGTTAGGCATTAGAGACAACCGCACTCACTTTAATAGGGCACCACGTAATTCCGTTGAGACGACATCATTTGAACTGTGGTTTGGAGAAACCTAAGTTGTCGTTTCTTAAAGGTTTGGGGCTACGACGCTTATGTGGAAAAGTTTCAGATTGATAAGCTCGAACCCAAAGCGGATAAAATACATCTTCATAGGACACCCAAAACAGTTGGGTATACCTCCTAATTCAGATCCGAAAGCAATAGGGATTGTTTCTTAAATCGGGTCCTTTCTCGAGAAAAGTTTGTCTCGGAAAGTTGAGTGGGAGGATGGTGGAGACTTGATGAGGTTATTGAACTGTCACTTCAACTAGTGTGTAGTAGGGCACAGGAAGTTGTTCCTGTGGCACCTACACCAATTGAAGTAGAAGCTTATGATAGTGATCATAGAGTTTTGGATCAAGTCACTACCGTACCTCGTAGGGTGACAAGGATGCGTACTGCTTCAGAGTGGTACAGTAATCCTGTCTTGAAGGTCATGTTGCTAGACAACAATGAACCTACGAGCTATGGAGAAGCGATGGTGGGCCCAAATTCCGACAAATGGTTAGAAGCCAAGAAATCCGAGATAGGATCCATGTATCAGAACAAAGCATGGACTTTGGTGGACTTGCCCAATGATCGGCAAGCCATTGAGATAAATGGATCTTTAAGAAGAAGACGGACGTGGGCGGTAATGTCACCGTCTATGAAGCTCGACTTGTGGCGAAGAGTTTTTCACAAGTTCAAGGAGTTGACTACGATGAGATTTTCTCATCCATAGCGATTCTTAAGTCCGTCAGAATCATGTTAGCATTAGCTGCATTTATGAAATCTGGCAGATGGATGTCAAGACGAGTTTCCTTACCAGTTTTCATAAGGAAAGGTTGTATGTGATACAATCAGAAAGGTTTTGTCGATCCTAAGGATGCTAAAAGGTATGCTAGCTCCAGCGATCCATCCATGGATTGGAGTAAGCATCTCGGAGTTGGAATATACACTTTGATGAGATGATCAAAGATTTTGGGTTTATACAAAGTTTATGAGAAACTTGTATTTCCAAAGAAGTGAGTGGGAGCACTGTAGAATTTCTGATAAGTATATGTTGTAAACATATTGTTGATCAGAAATGATGTAGAATTTCTAGGAAGCATATAGGGTTATTTGAAAGATGTTTTTCAATAGAAAACCTGGATTAAGCTACTTGAACATTGAGCATCGAGATCTATAAGGATAGATCAAAATGCTTAATAATACTTTCAAATGAGCGCGTACCTTGACATGATCTTGAAAGTGTTCAGGATAAATCAGTCAAAGAAGGAGTTCTTGCCTGAGTTGTGAGGTACGAAGTTAAGACTTAAAGCTCGACCACGGCAGAAAAGAGAGAAAGGACGAAGGTCGTCCCCTATGCTTTAGACGTAGGCTCTATAGTATGCTATGCTGCGTACCGCACCTGATGTGTGCCTTGCTACATATCTGGCAAGAGGGTACAAAGGTGATCAAGGAGTGGATCACCAGATAGCGGTCAAAATTATCCTTAGAGTAATAAGGATATGTTTCTCGATTATGGAGGTGATAAAGAGTTCGATGTAAAGGGTTACGTCGATGCAAGCTTTAACACCTATCCGAATGACTCTGAGTAGCAAACCGGAAACGTATAGTGGAGCAACCATTTGGAATAGCTCCAAGTGGAGCGTGGAAGCAGCATTTACAATATGACCTAGAGATTTGCGAAGTACATACGGATCTGAATGTTGTAGACCCGTTGACTAAAACCTCTCTTACAAGCAAAACATGATCAAACCCCAGAACTCATTGAGTCTTAATCACATGATGATGTGAACTAGTTTAATGACACTAGTAAACTCTTTGGATGTTGGTCACATGGTGATGTGACCTGTGAGTGTTAATCACATGGCGATGTGAACTAGATTATTGACTCTATTGCAAGTGGGAGACTGTTGGAAATATGCCCTAGAGGCAATAATAAATTAGTTATTATTATATTTCCTTGTTCATGATAATCTTTTATTATCCATGCTATAATTGTATTGATAGGAAACTAAGATACATGTGTGGGTACATAGACAACACCATGTCCCTAGTAAGCCTCTAGTTGACTAGCTCGTTGATCAATAGATGGTTACAGTTTCCTAACCATGGACATTGGATGTCGTTGATAACGGGATCACATCATTAGGAGAATGATGTGATGGACAAGACCCAATACTAAGCCTAGCACAAAGATCGTAGTTCGTATGCTAAAGCTTTTCTAATGTCAAGTATCATTTCCTTGGACCATGAGATTGTGCAACTCCCGGATACCGTAGGAATGCTTTGGGTGTACCAAACATCACAACGTAACTGGGTGGCTATAAAGGTGCACTATAGGTATCTCCGAAAGTGTCTGTTGGGTTGGCACGAATCGAGACTAGGATTTGTCACTCCGTGTAAACGGAGAGGTATCTCTGGGCCCACTCGGTAGGACATCATCATAATGTGCACAATGTGACCAAGGGGTTGGTCACGGGATGATGTGTTACGGAACGAGTAAAGAGACTTGCCAGTAATGAGATTGAACAAGGTATCGGTATACCAACGATCGAATCTCGGGCAAGTACAATACCGTTAGACAAAGGGAATTGAATACGGGATTGATTGAATCCTTGACATCGTGGTTCATCCGATGAGATCATCGTGGAACATGTGGGAGCCAATATGGGTATCCAGATCCCGCTATTGGTTTTTGGCCGGAGAGGTGTCTCGGTCATGTCTGCATGGTTCCCGAACCCGCAGGGTCTACACACTTAAGGTTAGGTGACACTAGAGTTGTTATGGGAAATAGTATGTGGTTACCAAAGGTAGTTCGGAGTCCCGGATGAGATCCTGGACGTCACGAGGAGTTCCAGAATGGTCCGGCGGTGAAGATCGATATATTGGACGAAGGGTATTGGAGTCCGGAAGTGTTCCGGAGGTACCAGGCTATGGCCAGCATGACCGAAAGCTGTTTCGGGAGCCCCGGCAAGTGTTGAAGGGCCTCATGGGCCAAAGGGGAAGGGGCAAACCAGCCCACTAAGGGTTGGTGCGCCCCCCACACCCTTTCCCACGTTACTTGGGGAGGTGGGACGCCTCCACCTGGCTTGGGAGGCAAGCCTCCACCTGTTTGGCTTGGGGGGCAAGTCTCCCTAGGATTTTCCCTAGGGAGATCCAATCTGCCTAGCCGCCGCCCCCTAGGGGAAACCCTAGGGCGCCTCCCCCTCTCCCCTTGCCCCTATATATATTGGAGGGGTGGGAGGGCAGCCGTGACCTCTTCCCTGGCGCAGCCCTCCCTCCTCCTACCTCCTCCTCCTCCTCCATGGTGCTTGGCGAAGCCCTGCCGGAGAACCACGAGCTCCACCACCACCACGCCGTCGTGCTGACGGAGCTCTCCCTCAACTTCTCCTCTCCCCTTGCTGGATCAAGAAGGAGGAGACGTCCTCGGGCTGTACGTGTGTTGAACGCGGAGGTGCCGTCTGTTCGGCACTTAGATCGGAATCAACGGCGATCTGAATCGCTGCGAGTATGACTCCTTCATCCGCGTTCTTGCAACGCTTCCGCTTAGCGATCTACAAGGGTATGTAGATGCATTCTCCTTCCCCTCGTTGCTAGATTTCTCCATAGATTGATCTTGGTGATGCATAGAAAATTTTGAATTTCTACTACGTTCCCCAACACTTTCCATCTTGCAATCTCGTCCTCAAACGTCAAACCATTTTTGATAAACCACCATGCTGCTATCTTTCCCTTATTACATGGAATATGCTTCTTTCTTGTCGGCGTATGTGTCTTCAACTCGTGTTATTCGCCAGTAATTGTTTCCTTTCTACCTCTTTTTTGCAAACAGGGCTAGCCATTTCACCTCGTTGCTATTGCGACCTTTTGGTGAACTGCACAAATCACTTTTTTTCTTAAGAGTGTTTTGTGCAGTTCCGCCAAAATGTCACACGGGCAACGTTTTTACATTTCTGTGGGACTGCAGAAAGGGAGATTGGTTTTGCTATCCTCCTCATCCAACTCCTGCCTAATCTTCTCCAAAAAGTAGTTAGTCCTAAAGAGAGATTGCAGAGGTGATCAGCTTCTATTTGTGTGTGTTATGTTTCATCATCTAGTTCCACTATTATTGTAATCACACTAACTGGATATCTTTGCAAACAGGGATGGTCAGCTCGATTTTAGTGGAGCTGCACAAAATGATCGGATTGTGGTGTCCTCCGTACACCCCCTTTTTGGCGACAGCGCTGGGTGAAACTAGCTGCCAAGCAATGAACACTGTGCCCACGAAATGGACCCATGCCTACGAACAACATCGATCAATTATATATTTTTCTTTATTTGTAGACCTTCTCACAACTTTGTCTTTAGTTGTGATGTGAATATTAGCGCTGATCTGCGAACCATTGAGATTCATTAGCAGCCATGGTAGTTTCATTTGTATTTGATGGAATGTTGTAACGAGAAAATCTTGAGGCAAGAGGACACATGAATCCTAAGTTGAAACCTTTTTTTTCTTGCGGGAACCAATGTTGAAACCTTCATATCATCATAGTACAATTTCATTAAAATTATGCATACATATAAACAAATCCTGAAGGACTGATAGCAATGGCAGAAACAATTCAACTTTGTTTTGCCGACATGTGGGACATCCTTCATCCGGCTCCACCTGCCTTGCAGCAATATTGAGTGCACAACTGCAGGGAAAGATTCACCCTGGTCGTTGCGCCACATTAGTAATGACTAGTGAGTAGTCAAATCACAGAGCCCCACCTTCGCCACAGTAAGTTGCTCGGACGAAGCAATCATCATTTCTCTGTTCCTTGAATCCGCTTGTACTCCCATATTCCCAGAGTAATAAGTTGCTCGGGCGAAGCAACCATCACTTCACCTTTCCCATAGTAAGTACCTCCTTGGGCCCACTAAAAAATCACTTTTCTCTCTCCATCAAGTGCATTTATTGTCAATCTAACCCTGCCACTGAAACACCTCTTTGGCTATAGTTAGTTCAGGGTTAGTCATGAGTTAGTCTAACCTCTAGCTAAGTTAGAGTATCCAAAAATGAGCAGTATAGGACATGCAAGTTGCTCAAAGCATACAGTCAAATTCATACGTGAAAGGATCTTTTTTCTTTTTGAAAACGGAACGTGAAAGGATCTTCGAATGATATAATTTTCAAATTATATAAAATCTTATCAATAGTCAAAGGCAGCCTTGAAGAATACATTAGGCCATATAAAATCTTATCAATAGTCAAAACCAAGTGTTACTACTACACCAAAGAAGTTCAAAACGAGATACTGGACCACTCACGGCACGGCACGCCTGTCTCGTTTGGTCCGTCGGTCAAAGCGCTTCCTCTTCTTGGCATAACAATAGAGTACAGTAATTTTTTTAGAATGCTCTTGGCATGTCGCTAACATGTGATGAGTTAACCGACCTCAATAGACGACAAAAACACCAGCCCGCCGCACTTTGAGAGAGACGAGGAGCGAGAAGCGATACAGGCTGGTGGATTACTAGAGCTAGGTGTCACACGGAGGCCAAGAAATATGGTGATAGCGTGGGTTGGCCACGTACAGTATGATGTAACTACACTGGGCTGCCGTGTTTCGTACTCTTCCGGTCTACTGTGGAGATGATTGGTTGATTTTATAACGCTGAATAATATAAAATACTATGAGTGCAGACGCTCCACCATGAGGTTCCTTGCTCCTTCTTGGTCGTCGAGAATCTATGTTCTTCCACTCTTTTTTTGACATGAGCTTTTTTCATCCTTTTGCCAACACGCGGGACATCTAGCATCAAGGTGCACGTGTCATGCAAGAAAATGGAGATAAGCAGTGTGGAAGTGAGTCGTGCACTACGATGGCACCTAGTACTACGTAATATTTTTCCTCCTTGATGGCACGTGAATACTGCACGTACTCAATGACGGAGCACGGGATGGTAGACATGGACTGATGGACATGGTCGGCCCTTTTTGGAGAGAGTACTGAATACATATTAAAGTTGATGTGTTCTGTCAACTCGCAGAACGACGAGAAGCACACACTGAATGAAGAAGCACGGGATGGTAGCCATGGACATGGTCAACCCTTTTTGAAGACTAATGCACTACTTTTGACTTGTCCGGTCTACTCGCAAACAAGGAGAAGCTTTGCTTACTAGTAGTACACTATCGACTGTAGTACCATCATCATTGTTTGAATTTCGGAAGAGACAAGAGAACTTAATGTTTATTTGCTAATTAATAGCATTGCATGCAATGAACTAACCACTGCATGTCGTGTTTGCTAGTCTCAAGTCATTAAAAACATGCACACCCACATCTCTTTGGTTGATATGTCAAGAAAGAAGAAACGAGGTAGAAGTTAATGCACCACGCCTAAGTATTTTGGGATTATTTGGTTTTCGTAAGATGACACCTAGACGATGTGTCGGTGGGAACGACACCTATGGGATCAAAAGAATCCCTACTACGGTTAGCGGGGCGCGGGGTCGTGAGAAGAGCGGATCAAACAGATAGTACACAGTTTGTTTCTCCAGGTTCGGGCCGCGAGGATGCGTAAAACCCTACTCCTACATTGGTGGATGTATATTCCTGTCCTTGAGTTAGCTCTGGGGCGTTTAGGAGCTCCGAAAAGCCGAATCCTTCTCCTGGTCGCCACGGGCCTCCTTTTATAGAAAAAGGGGTAGCCATAGTGGCACACAGGAGGTGGAAAGGGTATAGTGATGCGAGGTTATCCCTCGCATTACATGACAAGGCGCATTTAATGCATCTCGCTTAGGTGTCCTTGCTTTATCGGGGATGGGGGAGAAATTCGTCTCGTCCGTCGCCGCTCCTTCTTGTGTCGACACGCGCCCTGGCCAGCGATGCCTATGATGCCATGTAGGTAGGCAGGCAGCTGAGGGGGCGCAGTGGTGGGTCTTCACGAAGATCTGCATGCCGCCACGCAGGTGCCTGTTCAGCTGGTTTGGTTGGCAGCTGCATGCGTATGGCGGTGGAGGTTTAGTCGGCATGGGCCTGATGGTGGCCCTGCGGATGTCCTCGGCAAGGGCCTTGCCAGGGCCCCGGCAAGGGTCTTGCCGAGGCGCCTGCTGTCATCCCCGACAAGGCGCTTGCCAGGGGTCTTGTGGTCTTCCTCGGCTGGGATCCCGCCAAGGGTCGTCATCTTCTATATCTGATTGTGAATGTTTCTTCACAAAGATCTGCATGCCACCGCGGAGGGGTCCCCCGAATCCTTGCCCTATGGGGGCAGTGGACTCAAGGGTAATTTGCTCCATAGGCGTGGGGCGAGTTGCCGCCGCAAGGGTCTTGCCGGGGTTACTAAAACTGTCTCCCGGCAAGGATCTTGCCAGGGGAGTCCGCTTCGTCCCTTTTGCTCTTCTGGTCTTGGCCTTGGCGTCGTTCTAGTTCCCTTGAGCTTCGGTCTTAGCCTGGCTCACCTCCCTTGCCTTGCTTGGTGTGGTGGTGCCCGTGGCTCAGACTGCCCGTGCACAGTTATAGGGGTACAGGAAGTGCACCCCCTTTTTGTACACCGACAGGAGCCCCCGGGCCTGCGCCACACATTAGCGCAACGCGTTGTTGGGCTAGGCCTAGAACGGTGCGCGGGCAGGCGGGACGGTTTTTACCGCGGTAATATTTTTCGCGCGCCGCGCCTCCCACGTTCCGTGCGCATGGCGCAGTGTGGAGGGTTGCGTGTGACGTGGGCAGCATGCGTGGGGCGGTCCCCGCAGGCATGCATCACATCGTAGTAAAGAGGTGGCTTCGCGCCTTCCCCGTAAACGGAGGGAGGCGTGGAGGCGCAGCCCATTTAACTGAATGGGGCCAAGGCGCGGTCTTCAAGGCGTCCACTCCCC
This sequence comes from Triticum aestivum, assembly GCF_018294505.1. Classification (NCBI taxonomy): domain Eukaryota; kingdom Viridiplantae; phylum Streptophyta; class Magnoliopsida; order Poales; family Poaceae; genus Triticum; species Triticum aestivum. The sequence goes on from NC_057807.1 coordinate 62,483,509, forward strand.
ACGATCACGGGGCGGGGAGAGCTCGCCCCACCCGTCTCCTCCGTTCTGTACGCCTGCCAAGTGTCTCCCATGCGCTTGGGGTGGTGATGATGGAGGCGGGAAACCGGGCCGTCGCTGGTTGGGGCAGCGGGTCAGCCCTGGTTCCCTGCGCCTCTCCCGTCTCGATTGGTCGAGCGGGGCGGCCGAGCCTCGACCCCACCCCTTTATAAGGAGCGGGGAGGGGGAACGGCACCTCGCATTCTTCTATCTTCTCCTTCCTTTAGCTTCTGCTTGTTTCTTCCACTCGTCATGGAGGGAGGAAATCCTGGTCCTTCAACGGTGGCGGCGCGGGTTGCTGCTCGACAACACACTCCTCCTTCTCCTACGCTCGCGGTGGTAGAGCCGGCCGCGAGGGGAAGGGGCAGGGGGCGAGGCCATGGGCGAGGTCGGGGCAGAGGCCACAGTGGGGGCGGCGCGCCGCCCTCTCCCCCGTCGGCGGTTCCTCCTCCGATGGAGGGTCACGTCAGGGACAACCCTTGCGAATTCTTTGTCAGGCTACGCCAGCCACCGCGCCGTCGTCTTCGTCTTCCGACTCCATTTGCGCGGGAGATGGAGCTGGATCCGCTGCAGTCGCTGCGGCTGCACATGAGGGGCTGTGGGATCAGTGGTATGCCGGTCCGCGTCGACTTCCCTGCCCCTCATGTGATGTATCTCCGTCGAGGATGGAAGACGTTCACTCGTATCCACAGCCTGACAGATGGGCTCACTCTCCATTTTAAGCTGATGGAGGGTGGCCTTCTCTCCGTCAAGGTCTTCGGGCACTTCGGGACTCGTGCAAGATGCTGCGTGGAGAGCTCTTCTGATGACGAAGATTCCTCCTCGAGCAAGAGTGACGAGGAGGACAGCGACAACGACGACGAGGGCGGTAGGCGGCAGGATGACGGGTCCGACTAGGTGTCGGATGCGGCTCCGTGCGGCATCGGTGACCCATCATCCGTGCTGCCGGCTCCTTGAACTTCTCGGGGTCGTCCCCTTGGGTGGCTGGCGTTGGGAGGCTGCGGAAGAGGGAGAGGGCGGGCGGCAAAGCCGTCAAGTCGGAGTACGCGGGCACCGATGCCTTCGACGCGTACTGACGTCCTGCCGCCTCGTCTTCGAGCTCTGCTTCTGGCGCCGCCATCACCATCCAGCCCTTGGACGGCCACCAAGACGTTCTCTTGGTGTCTTCTGCCACTCGTAGCTCGTCTAGGCGCCCCTTTTTCCCTTTTCGCTTCCTTGACCTGCCTCCTGAGGAGAAGGACAAGAAAGGGATTACGGGTATCTTATCTCTTTTTAGTTTGTGAGCCTTCGGGCCTTTGTTGAATTTAAAACTTGTAATCCTCTCATTCATGTTTTTCATTCCCTATGGACTGTACCTGAGTGGAATGTTTTTAATGAAAAAGGGATGTTTGCCGGGTCATTTGTTTGTGGGTGAAACCCACGACAAGGAATAAATCCTTGATACCTTTAAGATAAACATTTTCTTGCTCGGCAACAGGCCTCGCCATCTCCCCACTTCATTCGATCTTCCTCACGCCTTTGGCGGAGGCCAGGATGAAGTGGGTTTAGGCTCCTCGTTCTATCCTTTTGCTGCCGCGACTACGACCAAACTCGGTCCCAGGAACGGGCCCTAGGGCCTAGAGTTAGGGCAGCACGGTAGTTTGAGGATAAAACGAGGTTTCACATACCTCAGTCTGTAAGGAAATGTATGATAAGGGATGAAAAACTTATCTGAATCTGCAGCCCCCGGCAACCCTGGTTTGCCGTGGGTGAATCTTTGCTCTTGCAGCCCCCGGCAATACTGGCTTGCCGGGGCCTAGATGCTGGTTTGTTCCTTTTTTTCTCCCCAAGTGGTTTGGCAAGGATATCTGTGTGCCCTGCGAACCAAAGAAGACAAAAGAAAGACAAAGAGATGCAAACTCGACCTCTAAGCTAGGGGTTAGCCGCCGCTAAGCACTATCAACCCTAACCAAGGACGAGACTCGACCTAGCATGCATGCTATAACTTAGGGCGCCAGCACTTCATTTATTTATGCTCATGGTCTATGCCTGGCTTTGTACAAAGGGTTACATGCGTCATCGGCAAGGCTTGTACAAAAGGTGGCTTGCCGGGGGCCCGACAAGCCGCGCCTCACGGGTAAAACTTGCGAAGATGCTCAATGTTCCAGGAGTTACTCATTGGAACGGCATCTTCTGTCTCCAGGTGGACTGCGCCGGGCCTGGTGACTCATACTACCCGATAAGGGCCTTCCCACTTTGGCGTCAACTTGTTGGAATTCCTGGCTGATTGAATGCGCCGAAGAACAAGGTCGCCTTCCTCAAAGCTTCGGGCACGAACCTTGCGGCTATGGTAGCGGCGCAAGGCCTGCTGGTAGCACGCTGCTCCCGCCCGAAGACGATCTTCCTCAAGGAGCGTTGCGTCATCTTGCCGCAATTGCTCTTGCTTAAGCTCGTCATAAGCGAGTACTCGAGGTGACCCGTATATGAGTTCTGTGGGGAGAACTGCTTCTGCCCCGTATACCAGGGCAAAGGGTGTCTGGCCGGTGGCTCGATTTGGTGTCGTTCTGATTGACCAAATAACCGCCGGCAATTCATCAATCTAGCGCCTTCCACTCTTGTGCAGTCTGTCAAAGGTCTTTGTCCTCAGACCTCGCAGTACTTCAGCATTTGCCCTCTCAGCTTGACCATTGCTTTGTGGGTGAGCAACGGAAGCGAAACAGACCTTGCTGCCGAGGTCTTGAATATATTGCATGAAGGTGTGGCTTGTGAAATGCGTGCCATTGTCGGTGATGACCCTATTGGGTACACCAAAACGGCACACCAGTCCTTTGAAGAACTTGACGGCTGACTATGCTGTGACCTTCCTCACTGCTTCCACTTCTGGCCACTTTGTGAACTTGTCGATTGCAACGTACAAGTACTCAAAGCCCCCGACAGCGCGGGGGAAAGGGCCCAGTATGTCGAGCCCCCAGACCAAGAAAGGCGAGGAGAGAGGAATGGTTTGAAGGGCTTGAGCTGGCTGATGAAGCTTCTTTGAAAGGAGCTGACACGCTTCACACCTGGTGACTAGTGTCGTCGCATCCTGGAGGGCGGTGGGCCAGAAGAAGCCTTGCCGAAACGCTTTGCCAGAAGGGCCCTCGACCCTATGTGGGATCCACATATGCCTCCATGTATCTCTGCCAACAGCCCCAGTCCTTCCTCTCGAGGGATACACTTCAATTTCACACCGTTCGGCCTCTTTCTGTAGAGGACGTCATCGACGAACTAATACGTAGTAGATCGACGGGCTACTTTTTCCGCTTCTTCCTGATCCTGAGGAAGTTCCCCTATTTGGAGGAATCGGACGGTATGCTGTGCCCACGCTGGAGCCTGGAGCTCGACGACGAGGATTAAAGGCATTTCCTCCTCTATAGGAGCGGCTATCTCCACGGCAAGAGCTTGATGCTCCGTCGGAGATAGCCGTCCCGTGGCAGGCTCAGTGTCTCCGGCAACATCCTTGCCAGCGGCTTCGGGGAGCTCGGCGGGAAAGTACTTGCCGGGCCCTGATTTTCTCCTCTTGTTTTGTTCTGTTGATGGATCAACGGATGGCTGAGTTAGCTGAAGCACAAAGGTACCTGGTTCCACAGGTAGCTTGAGGGCAGCGCGTTTTGACAGGTAATCGGCGATGTCGTTCTTTGCTCGGGGAACGTGCTCTGCCTGTATACCGTCAAAACGCTCTTCCAGCTTCCTCACTTCATCGACGTAGGCCTTCATCAATGGGCTCTGGTAATCCTTGTTGACTTGTTTGACGACAAGTTGCGAGTCGCCCCTGACAATGAGTTTCTTGATTCCGAGGTCTGCCGCGATCCTAAGACCAGCAAGCAGCCCCTCGTACTCAGCAGTATTGTTTGTCGACACCTCCCTGGGGAAGTGCATCTGGACCACGTACTTGAGGTGCTCTCCGGTGGGCGCGACAAGCAGTACGCCAGCCCCGGCGCCCTGTAAGGAGAAAGCTCCATCAAAGTACATGACCCGGTTGCAACTTGCCTCTTTGCCGGGGAGAACAGTCTCCTGGGTTTCTTCATCAGGCGTCGCGATCCACTCTGCAACGAACTCCGCCAGGACTCGGCTTTGAATCGTCGAGGTACTCTCAAACTTGAGGCCAAAGCTGGACAGCTCCAGTGCCCATTCTACAATTCTTCCCGTTGCATCCGGATTGTGCAATATCCGTTGCAGAGGGAGGCGAGTAACGACGGTGATCTCGTGTGCCTGGAAGTAGTGATGCAGCTTCCTCGAGGCCATAAGAAGGCCGAAGAGCAGTTTCTGCACACCAGAGTACCTTGATCTAGCCCCCTGCAGGAGGGAGCTAACAAAGTAGACCGGGTGCTGCATCATTTTCTTCCTTGGCGGCACTCCAACCGGCTGTGTCGTCTCTGCACCAACGGCATCAGGCTCTGTCGCTGCTATCACCTCGTCATCAATTTCTCTCTACGCCACTAGCGCGGCGCTGACCACCTGGTTCGTTGCCGCCAGGTATAGCAGCAACAGTTCTTGTGGCCTAGGCGCAACTAGTACTGGCGTGGAGGAGAGATACCTCTTAAAATCTTGCAATGCTGCTTCCGCTTCTGGCGTCCATTCCATCGGGCCCGCCTTTTTCAAAATCTTGAAAAAGGGAAGGGCGCGCTCGGCGGACTTGGAAATGAACCTGCTCATGGCGGCAACGCAACCAGCAAGCCGACGTACATCCTTGACCCGCTTGGGTGCTTCAATTTGTTCTATAGCTTTGATCTTGTCTGGATTGGCCTCTATCCCACGCTGTGACACAAAGAACCCGAGAAGCTTGCCGGACGGGACGCCGAAGACGCACTTCTCAGGGTTCAGCTTGAGATTGATCTTGCATAGGTTTGCAAATGTTTCTTGTAAATCCGGTATAAGGGTTGCCCTGTTCTTGGTTTTGACCACTATATCATCCATATAAGCTTCCATATTTCTATGGAGCTGGGGTTCAAAACCAATCTGGACCGCCCTTGCAAATGTTGAACCAGCACTCTTTAACCCGAAAGGCATCCGTATGAAACAATACGTACCACATGGGGTGATGAATGCCGTTTTCTCTTCGTCTTCTCTTGTCATGAAGATCTGGTGGTAGCCGGAGTAGGCATCAAGGAATGACAACAGATCACACCCAGCCGTGGAGTCAACAATCTGGTCGATGCGCGGCAACGGGAAGGGGTCTTTGGGACAAGCCTTATTGATATCTGTGTAATCAATACACAGCCTCCACTTCCCATTTGCCTTGCGCACTACCACTGTATTGGCCAACCACGTTGGATGGAGCACTCCTCTTACCAAACCCGCTGCTTCTAGTTTCCGGATCTCCTCTGTGATGAACTCTTGTCGTTCCAAGGCTTGCTTTCTGACCTTCTGCTTGACAGGCCACACATGAGGACAAATAGCAAGGTGGTGCTCAATCACCTCCCTGGGAACGCCGGGGATGTCGGATGCTTGCCATGCAAACACATCGACATTCGCCCGCAGGAAGGTGACGAGCGTGTCTTCCTATTTGTCGTCAAGGGTGGAGCTTATGGTGAAAGCCCCTCCCGTGCCGTCCTCCTTGACAGAAACCTTCTTGGTTCCCGGTGGTGTGGCACTGGACTTCTTGTTTCTGCCGGTGGAGCTCTCTGGCACGTCCTCGACGGGAGCACTACACTCCGAAGAGGTGCGCTTGCCGGAGTGGGTGCCTGAGGTCTCACCGGTCTTCTTCTTTTTCCTTCCCGGGGCACAAGCGACAGGAGCAAGCGCCTTAGCAGTGGCGGCTGCTGCAACTGCTTGTTGGTAGAGCTGGTCAGCGCAAATTAGCGCGTCCTTCTTGTCTGATGGGACGGTGATGACCGTCACAGGCCCCGGCATCTTTCGGGTGTTGTAGGCGTAATGTGACGCCGCCATGAACTTGGCCAGCGCTGGGCGGCCAAGGATCCCGTTGTAAGGCAAGGGGATCTTGGCAACGTCGAACACAATCCTTTCTATCCTGTAGTTTAGATCACTCCCAAAAGTCACGGGCAACGTGACCTTTCCCTTTGGTTGACTCCTTCCCGGGTTGACCCCCTGAAACGTGCCCGTCTCTTCGAGGTCTCCATCAGGAATATGCAGTTTCTCGATCACGGTAGGCGTGATTAAGTTCAGACCGGCCCCGCCATCGACTAGCATCTTTGTCACCTTGAGGTTGCGTATTGTTGGTGAAACCAACAATGGCAAGCACCCGACTGCAGTAGTGTGTCGGTGTACAAAAACGGGGGTACACTTTTTGTACCCCTATAACTGTGCACGGGCAGTCCAAGCCACGGGAGCCGCCACACCGAGCGCGGCAAGGGAGGTAAGCCAAGGTAAGGCCGAAGCTGAAGAGAAGTAGAACGACGCTAAGACCAAGGCCACAAAGAGCAAAGGGGACAGAGCAGACCCCGCGGCAAGATCCTTGCCGGGGGGCAGCTTTAGCTAACCCGGCAAGACCCTTGCCGTGGCAGCTCGCCCCACACCTACGGAGCGGGTCACCCTTGAGTCCACTGCCCCCATGGGCCAAGGATTCGGGAGGCATCCCCGTGGTGGTATGCATATCTTTGTGAAGACATTCAAGATCAGATGCACACTTTAGAAGATGATGATCCTTGGTGGGATCCCAGCCAAGGAAGACCACAAGGCCCCCGGCAAGAGCCTTGCCGGGGATGACAGCAGGCGCCACGGCAAGGCCCTTGCCAGGACCCCGGCAAGACCCTTGCCGGGGCCGCGGGAAGGCCCTTGCCATGAACACCCATGGGGCCACCATCAGGCCCACGCCAGTCACACCTCCACCACCGTTCGCATGCAGCTGCCGACCCAACCAGCTTGGCAGGTGTTGGAGAACGTAGTAATTTCAAAAAATTTCCTACACACACGCAAGATCATGGTGATGCATAGCAACGAGAGGGGAGAGTGTTGTCTACGTACCCTCGTAGACCGAAGCGGAAGCGTTGACACAACGTAGTGGAAGTAGTCGTACGTCCTTCACGCGATCCAACCGATCCCAGCACCGTTACTCCGGTGCCTCCGAGTTCTTGACACATGTACAGCTCGATGACGTCCCCGGTGTTCCGATCCAGCAAAACCTCCGGGGATGAGTTCCGTCAGCACGATGGCGTGGTGAAGATCTTGATGTGTTACCGGCGCAGGGCTTCGCCTAAGCACTGCAACGATATGACCGAGGTGGAATATGGTGGAAGGGGGCACCGCACACGGCTAAGGAACGATCTCTAGGATCAACTTGTGTGTTCTAGGG